>NW_027463399.1:0-30205 GCF_050947455.1 Rhinoderma darwinii | reverse complement strand
TTTACTTGTCAATAGCTCGCCTGGGAAACATCCAGAGAAGTCAAAGACAGTGCTTCTATACTAATTGCCAGGCGCTGAGACGAATGCCGCCAAGATCGAGCGTCTAAGACTTACGGTTCAATAATTAGCCTCAGAAACAGTGGTTCTGAACATGCTGCCAATAGCTCGCCTGGGAAACATCCAGAGAAGTCAAAGATAGTGTTTTTTAGACTGGCTGCCACGAGCTGAAACGAATGCAGCCAAGAGCGAGCGTCTGTGACTTACGGTTCAAGAGTTATTCACAGAAACATGGTTCTGAACTTTGCTGCCAGCCGCGAAAGCGAAAATAACCAAGATCGAGCGTCTAGGATTTACTTGTCAATAGCTCGCCTGGGAAACATCCAGAGAAGTCAAAGACAGTGCTTCTATACTAATTGCCAGGTGCTGAGACGAATGCCGCCAAGATTGAGCGTCTATGACTTACGGTTCAAGTATTAGCCTCAGAAACAGTGGGAAACAGTGCTTCTATACTAATTGCCAGGCGCTGAGACGAATGCCGCCAAGATCGAGCGTCTATGACTTACGGTTCAAGAATTAGCCTCAGAAACAGTGGTTCTGAACATGCTGCCAATAGCTCGCCTGGGAAACATCCAGAGAAGTCCAAGATTGTGTTTTTTAGACTGGCTGCCACGAGCTGAAACGAATGCAGCCAAGAGCGAGCGTCTGTGACTTACGGTTCAAAAGTTATTCACAGAAACATGGTTCTGAACTTTGCTGCCAGCCGCGAAAGCGAAAATAACCAAGATCGAGCGTCTAGGATTTACTTGTCAATAGCTCGCCTGGGAAACATCCATAGAAGTCAAATACAGTGCTTCTATACTAATTGCCAGGCGCTGAGACGAATGCCGCCAAGATCTAGCGTCTATGACTTACGGTTCAAGAATTAGCCTCAGAAACAGTGGGAAACAGTGCTTCTATACTAATTGGCAGGCGCTTAAACAAATGCCGCCAAGATCGAGCGTCTATGACTTACGGTTCAAGAATTAGCCTCAGAAACAGTGGTTCTGAACATGCTGCCAATAACTCGCCTGGGAAACATCCAGAGAAGTCCAAGATAGTGTTTTTTAGACTTGCTGCCACGAGCTGAAACGAATGCAGCCAAGAGCGAGCGTCTGTGACTTACGGTTCAAGAGTTATTCACAGAAACATGGTTCTGAACTTTGCTGCCAGCCGCGAAAGCGAAAATAACCAAGATCGAGCGTCTAGGATTTACTTGTCAATAGCTCGCCTGGGAAACATCCAGAGAAGTCAAAGACAGTGCTTCTATACTAATTGCCAGGTGCTGAGACGAATGCCGCCAAGATCTAGCGTCTATGACTTACGGTTCAAGAATTAGCCTCAGAAACAGTGGGAAACAGTGCTTCTATACTAATTGGCAGGCGCTTAAACAAATGCCGCCAAGATCGAGCGTCTATGACTTACGGTTCAAGAATTAGCCTCAGAAACAGTGGTTCTGAACATGCTGCCAATAACTCGCCTGGGAAACATCCAGAGAAGTCCAAGATAGGGGTTTTTAGACTGGCTGCCACGAGCTGAAACGAATGCAGCCAAGAGCGAGCGTCTGTGACTTACGGTTCAAGAGTTATTCACAGAAACATGGTTCTGAACTTTGCTGCCAGCCGCGAAAGCGAAAATAACCAAGATCGAGCGTCTAGGATTTACTTGTCAATAGCTCGCCTGGGAAACATCCAGAGAAGTCAAAGACAGTGCTTCTATACTAATTGCCAGGCGCTGAGACGAATGCCGCCAAGATCTAGCGTCTATGACTTACGGTTCAAGAATTAGCCTCAGAAACAGTGGGAAACAGTGCTTCTATACTAATTGCCAGGCGCTGAGACGAATGCCGCCAAGATCGAGCGTCTATGACTTACGGTTCAAGAATTAGCCTCAGAAACAGTCGTTCTGAACATGCTGCCAATAGCTCGCCTGGGAAACATCAAGAGAAGTCCAAGATAGTGTTTTTTAGACTGGCTGCCACGAGCTGAAACGAATGCAGCCAAGAGCGAGCGTCTGTGACTTACGGTTCAAAAGTTATTCACAGAAACATGGTTCTGAACTTTGCTGCCAGCCGCGAAAGCGAAAATAACCAAGATCGAGCGTCTAGGATTTACTTGTCAATAGCTCGCCTGGGAAACATCCAGAGAAGTCAAAGACAGTGCTTCTATACTAATTGCCAGGCGCTGAGACGAATGCCGCCAAGATCTAGCGTCTATGACTTACGGTTCAAGAATTAGCCTCAGAAACAGTGGGAAACAGTGCTTCTATACTAATTGCCAGGCGCTGAGACGAATGCCGCCAAGATCGAGCGTCTATGACTTACGGTTCAAGAATTAGCCTCAGAAACAGTCGTTCTGAACATGCTGCCAATAGCTCGTCTGGGAAACATCCAGATAAGTCAAAGAGTGTTTTTTAGACTGGCTGCCACGAGCTGAAACGAATGCAGCCAAGAGCGAGCGTCTGTGACTTACGGTTCAAAAGTTATTCACAGAAACATGGTTCTGAACTTTGCTGCCAGCCGCGAAAGCGAAAATAACCAAGATCGAGCGTCTAGGATTTACTTGTCAATAGCTCGCCTGGGAAACATCCAGAGAAGTCAAAGACAGTGCTTCTATACTAATTGCCAGGTGCTGAGACGAATGCCGCCAAGATCTAGCGTCTATGACTTACGGTTCAAGAATTAGCCTCAGAAACAGTGGGAAACAGTGCTTCTATACTAATTGGCAGGCGCTTAAACAAATGCCGCCAAGATCGAGCGTCTATGACTTACGGTTCAAGAATTAGCCTCAGAAACAGTGGTTCTGAACATGCTGCCAATAACTCGTCTGGGAAACATCCAGAGAAGTCCAAGATAGTGTTTTTTAGACTGGCTGCCACGAGCTGAAACGAATGCAGCCAAGAGCGAGCGTCTGTGACTTACGGTTCAAGAGTTATTCACAGAAACATGGTTCTGAACTTTGCTGCCAGCCGCGAAAGCGAAAATAACCAAGATCGAGCGTCTAGGATTTACTTGTCAATAGCTCGCCTGGGAAACATCCAGAGAAGTCAAAGACAGTGCTTCTATACTAATTGCCAGGCGCTGAGACGAATGCCGCCAAGATCGAGCGTCTAAGACTTACGGTTCAATAATTAGCCTCAGAAACAGTGGTTCTGAACATGCTGCCAATAGCTCGCCTGGGAAACATCAAGAGAAGTCCAAGATAGTGTTTTTTAGACTGGCTGCCACGAGCTGAAACGAATGCAGCCAAGAGCGAGCGTCTGTGACTTACGGTTCAAAAGTTATTCACAGAAACATGGTTCTGAACTTTGCTGCCAGCCGCGAAAGCGAAAATAACCAAGATCGAGCGTCTAGGATTTACTTGTCAATAGCTCGCCTGGGAAACATCCAGAGAAGTCAAAGACAGTGCTTCTATACTAATTGCCAGGCGCTGAGACGAATGCCGCCAAGATCTAGCGTCTATGACTTACGGTTCAAGAATTAGCCTCAGAAACAGTGGGAAACAGTGCTTCTATACTAATTGCCAGGCGCTGAGACGAATGCCGCCAAGATCGAGCGTCTATGACTTACGGTTCAAGAATTAGCCTCAGAAACAGTCGTTCTGAACATGCTGCCAATAGCTCGCCTGGGAAACATCAAGAGAAGTCCAAGATAGTGTTTTTTAGACTGGCTGCCACGAGCTGAAACGAATGCAGCCAAGAGCGAGCGTCTGTGACTTACGGTTCAAAAGTTATTCACAGAAACATGGTTCTGAACTTTGCTGCCAGCCGCGAAAGCGAAAATAACCAAGATCGAGCGTCTAGGATTTACTTGTCAATAGCTCGCCTGGGAAACATCCAGAGAAGTCAAAGACAGTGCTTCTATACTAATTGCCAGGCGCTGAGACGAATGCCGCCAAGATCTAGCGTCTATGACTTACGGTTCAAGAATTAGCCTCAGAAACAGTGGGAAACAGTGCTTCTATACTAATTGCCAGGCGCTGAGACGAATGCCGCCAAGATCGAGCGTCTATGACTTACGGTTCAAGAATTAGCCTCAGAAACAGTCGTTCTGAACATGCTGCCAATAGCTCGCCTGGGAAACATCCAGAGAAGTCCAAGATAGTGTTTTTTAGACTGGCTGCCACGAGCTGAAACGAATGCAGCCAAGAGCGAGCGTCTGTGACTTACGGTTCAAGAGTTATTCACAGAAACATGGTTCTGAACTTTGCTGCCAGCCGCGAAAGCGAAAATAACCAAGATCGAGCGTCTAGGATTTACTTGTCAATAGCTCGCCTGGGAAACATCCAGAGAAGTCAAAGACAGGGCTTCTATACTAATTGCCAGGCGCTGAGACGAATGCCGCCAAGATCTAGCGTCTATGACTTACGGTTCAAGAATTAGCCTCAGAAACAGTGGGAAACAGTGCTTCTATACTAATTGCCAGGCGCTGAGACGAATGCCGCCAAGATCGAGCGTCTATGACTTACGGTTCAAGAATTAGCCTCAGAAACAGTGGTTCTGAACATGCTGCCAATAGCTCGCCTGGGAAACATCCAGAGAAGTCCAAGATTGTGTTTTTTAGACTGGCTGCCACGAGCTGAAACGAATGCAGCCAAGAGCGAGCGTCTGTGACTTACGGTTCAAAAGTTATTCACAGAAACATGGTTCTGAACTTTGCTGCCAGCCGCGAAAGCGAAAATAACCAAGATCGAGCGTCTAGGATTTACTTGTCAATAGCTCGCCTGGGAAACATCCATAGAAGTCAAATACAGTGCTTCTATACTAATTGCCAGGTGCTGAGACGAATGCCGCCAAGATTGAGCGTCTATGACTTACGGTTCAAGAATTAGCCTCAGAAACAGTGGGAAACAGTGCTTCTATACTAATTGCCAGGCGCTGAGACGAATGCCGCCAAGATCGAGCGTCTATGACTTACGGTTCAAGAATTAGCCTCAGAAACAGTGGTTCTGAACATGCTGCCAATAGCTCGCCTGGGAAACATCCAGAGAAGTCCAAGATTGTGTTTTTTAGACTGGCTGCCACGAGCTGAAACGAATGCAGCCAAGAGCGAGCGTCTGTGACTTACGGTTCAAAAGTTATTCACAGAAACATGGTTCTGAACTTGCTGCCAGCCGCGAAAGCGAAAATAACCAAGATCGAGCGTCTAGGATTTACTTGTCAATAGCTCGCCTGGGAAACATCCATAGAAGTCAAATACAGTGCTTCTATACTAATTGCCAGGCGCTGAGACGAATGCCGCCAAGATCTAGCGTCTATGACTTACGGTTCAAGAATTAGCCTCAGAAACAGTGGGAAACAGTGCTTCTATACTAATTGGCAGGCGCTTAAACAAATGCCGCCAAGATCGAGCGTCTATGACTTACGGTTCAAGAATTAGCCTCAGAAACAGTGGTTCTGAACATGCTGCCAATAACTCGCCTGGGAAACATCCAGAGAAGTCCAAGATAGTGTTTTTTAGACTGGCTGCCACGAGCTGAAACGAATGCAGCCAAGAGCGAGCGTCTGTGACTTACGGTTCAAGAGTTATTCACAGAAACATGGTTCTGAACTTTGCTGCCAGCCGCGAAAGCGAAAATAACCAAGATCGAGCGTCTAGGATTTACTTGTCAATAGCTCGCCTGGGAAACATCCAGAGAAGTCAAAGACAGTGCTTCTATACTAATTGCCAGGCGCTGAGACGAATGCCGCCAAGATCGAGTGTCTAAGACTTACGGTTCAATAATTAGCCTCAGAAACAGTGGTTCTGAACATGCTGCCAATAGCTCGCCTGGGAAACATCCAGAGAAGTCAAAGATAGTGTTTTTTAGACTGGCTGCCACGAGCTGAAACGAATGCAGCCAAGAGCGAGCGTCTGTGACTTACGGTTCAAAAGTTATTCACAGAAACATGGTTCTGAACTTTGCTGCCAGCCGCGAAAGCGAAAATAACCAAGATCGAGCGTCTAGGATTTACTTGTCAATAGCTCGCCTGGGAAACATCCAGAGAAGTCAAAGACAGTGCTTCTATACTAATTGCCAGGTGCTGAGACGAATGCCGCCAAGATTGAGCGTCTATGACTTACGGTTCAAGAATTAGCCTCAGAAACAGTGGGAAACAGTGCTTCTATACTAATTGCCAGGCGCTGAGACGAATGCCGCCAAGATCGAGCGTCTATGACTTACGGTTCAAGAATTAGCCTCAGAAACAGTGGTTCTGAACATGCTGCCAATAGCTCGCCTGGGAAACATCCAGAGAAGTCCAAGATTGTGTTTTTTAGACTGGCTGCCACGAGCTGAAACGAATGCAGCCAAGAGCGAGCGTCTGTGACTTACGGTTCAAAAGTTATTCACAGAAACATGGTTCTGAACTTTGCTGCCAGCCGCGAAAGCGAAAATAACCAAGATCGAGCGTCTAGGATTTACTTGTCAATAGCTCGCCTGGGAAACATCCATAGAAGTCAAATACAGTGCTTCTATACTAATTGCCAGGCGCTGAGACGAATGCCGCCAAGATCTAGCGTCTATGACTTACTGTCATGTCCCTCGACTTAGGTTTCTATTCACTGTCATGTTATGTTATATGCTCCTATTGCAGTTGCTTTGCTTTATTTAGTTTGTCCCTGCTATCTCCCTGTAGCTAGGCTCTGAGGTAATAGCTCCTCCCTTCTTTCTGTGCCTAGTTGTCTTTCCTCATGGTTCCCATACTGTGTAGTCATCTCCTGCTCAACTCTGGCAAAATATCATCTTTTCACCTGCTGGTTTGTGTACATTACAAGTATTTCAGCCTGAAAATAAACTTCTCTGGAAACTTCCCACGTGCCTCTTCAGCTGAGTTGACGCTATCTGACAGTGTCTTGGTGTAAGTACCGGTTCAATACAGACATATACAGTGAGATTGTCTCAAGGGCCCTACAACTTACAGCCTGGTTATGGAGTCAGAATAGTGAAAAGATGCTTATATATCTGCCAGATCCAGCTGTATAGTCAGTGTGCAGCTCCTGCAGAGATAGTCACAGACAAGCAACTGCCTGCAGAAGAAATCATCAGTGTGTGTGACCCCACAGCATAGACCCTTCTAGCAAGCTAGCACCCCCACCTCTGTATTATCCACATCCTGTCTGTGAGGTGTCATGTCTGAAGAGAACATTGCACAGTCTTCTCAAGGTGAACAGTACCTACAGTCAGAAGAAAGTATGGATCCTAGTCTGCAGTACAGTGAGAGAGCTAAACGCTCTGCTAAGCCTACATGGAAGGTTACAGAGAATCTAGAAGGTGCAAAACATGAACTTTCTTCTGCTGTCTCAAACTTCTGGCAAAGATTGCTGAGTCACATCTCCACCATCTCACAGCCTGCTCACAATGTTTCACCACTAGAGGGAGCTCTAGAACAGCTTTGTACAGCATATGAACATTATTCACTGAAAAGCCAGGAATATGTTGGCATTTTGAAGAAACTTAATACAAAGGATTCTTTAGAAGAATTTGAAAGCTTCCAGAAACTTAATTTGGAACGAGACAGCCTAGTATGCAAAATTAAGTCTAACACAGAGGCAAGAATCACGCAATTACAGGAAACGTCGTCTCGCATTTCTAAGTCTACCAGTCGTTCAAAACTATCTTCTAAGTCAAGATCTTCAAAATATTCCACGCTCAGCGAACAGCTCATAAGAGCGCGGGCAGAAGCAGAGGCTACTAAAATACAGGCCGTCTTTGCGCAAAAGAAGGCAGATATGGAAGCCGATGCAGCGCGCCAAAAGGCGGAAATAGAAACTTTAAACAAACAATGCGAGCATGCCACAGCTATGGCAAGGTTAAAGGTTTTAGAAGAAGCTGCCAGGGGAAGTGAAAGAGACAGCATCAGTGTATGTGAAGTGGAGGTAGAAGATCCTCTTAAGCGCACAAGAGACTACGTACTAAGCCAAAACAGTGAACCTGTGATTGCTGCTAATGATCCTGACAGCGCAAATATTTCTCCAGAGCAACGGGGCACAGATTCTTCTGCAGCATTCTGCATCCAAGGTCAGTACAATGCATTACCAATTTGTCATCCTTGCCTTTCTCCACATACCACATTGCACCAGAACCCTGCACCTCAGCAAGCTCATTACACAGACGCCCAGGTGAAATCCAATATGCTAGCAAGTCACCAGACTCCTGACAACCACATAGTTCCAGTTCCATGTGTAGCTAAACCTATGGACTTTAAACTATCTCCTGGATTGAACGCCCGTGCAGACCCGTATTTCCCTATGTCTCTTAGCCAGAACACCGAAAATAATATGATCAGCACTACTCAGCCAGCAATACTCTGCCCAAAGTCAGAGAGAACTGACATGACAGAGTTTGCAAGATACATGGTTCGCCGCGAACTTACTAAAACCGGCCTCACAAGGTTTGACGACCAGCCTGAGAACTACAGGGGCTGGAAATGTGCCTTCAGAACCGTTATTAGTGACATTGGCATTACTGCTGCTGAAGAACTAGATCTGCTGATCAGGTGGCTCGGTCCACAGTCTACAGAACGTGTCAAGAGATTGAGATCTGTCCACATTGAGAATCCAACTGCAGGCCTCATCGCTGCTTGGGAGAGACTGGAACAAAGCTTTGGCAGTCCTGAAGCCATAGAGAATGCTCTGTTTAAACGGCTGCAAGGTTTTCCAAAAATATCTGGCAAAGACAATGAAAAATTCCAAGAGCTCAGCGACCTACTCTTAGAGCTCCAGCTGGCCAAGGCAGACCCACACCTACCTGGCCTCAGTTACCTAGACACAGCTCGTGGGGTAAACCCAATAGTTTCCAAGCTGCCGTACAATATTCAAGAAAGGTGGACTACACTTGGGTCGAGATACAAAAAAGAAAAGCAAGTCTCCTTTCCTCCATTTTCTTACTTCTGTGAATTTATCAGGAACATTGCAGAATCCAAGAATGACCCAAGCTTTACCTCCAGTGAGTCCAGTGGTCCTGGTTCACCCCATCCTAAGTACGACAGCCCACGTTCTAACTATAGAAACCACAGAGGTCCAGTGTCAGTGAAAAAGACTGATGTCCTTCCCACACCCTCATCAGCTCCAGACAAGTACAACCAAGGTGAAAAGATTGAAAATCCTAATCGCCTATGTCCTATTCATAAGAAGCCACATCCTCTCAAGAAATGCATTGGCTTCAGAAAGAAACCGCTCCAGGAACGCAAAGAGCTTCTAAAGAAATTTAGGGTATGTTACCGATGTTGTGCGTCTACTGAACATTTCGCTAAAGACTGTAAAACTACTATTAAATGCATAGAGTGCGGCTGTGAGGACCATGTGCAAGCGCTCCATCCATCTCAATTCAGTCCTGCTCCACCTGCACATTCCACTCCTGCGATAAATCATGGCGGGGAGAATGCAGAGCAAGCAGCAAATCTTACTACTGTATCTTCTTCATGCACAGAAGTCTGCGGAGACGACCTTTGCGACAAGTCCTGCGCAAAGATATGTCTAGTCAACGTATACCCCAAGGGTCAACCGGAAAGGGCCGTAAAGGTGTATACCATCCTGGACGATCAGAGCAACCGTTCACTCGCAAGATCAGAACTCTTTGACCTGTTCAACTTAAAAGGAGATGCTTACCCTTACACCTTGGGTACTTGTAGTGGCATTACAGAGGTCTCCGGAAGAAGAGCCAGTGGACTTATAGTGGCTTCTCTCAACAATCAAGAGATACCCTTACCCACACTTGTTGAGTGCAACCAGATACCATCCAACAAAGATGAGATTCCTACGTCAGAGGCTGCTCTTCATCACACTCATCTAAGGGCTATAGCGAAAGAAATACCAGCCCTTGACAAGAGTGCAGAGATCCTACTTCTGCTCGGTAGAGACATTCTCAGGGTACATAAGGTACGCCAGCAAATCAACGGACCACATGATGCTCCGTTTGCCCAACGCCTTGATTTAGGTTGGGTTATCATAGGCAACGTCTGTATAGACAAGATGAAGAAGCCTACCAAGATTTCCTCATTTAAAACTCACATTTTGCCAAATGGTCGCAACACTTATTTTCAGCCATGCCCACACCATTACTGGGTGAAAGAGAAGCTGAACAACAGTAAGTGGCAGCTTGACCACCAAGATAATATGAACACATTCCTGTCCTGGGATGACAGTCTTGGAGCAACAGTGTTCAATTCTACAAGTGAAGACAATAAGTTGGCACTTGCAAGAGAGGATAAAGAATTTCTCAAGGTTATGGACAAAGAATTTGCTCAGGATGAGTCTAACAGCTGGGTAGCACCTTTGCCTTTCCGTTCCCCAAGACCAAAATTACCAAACAATCTACAGCAAGCAGTTTCGAGATTTTCCTCTTTAAAACGCACCCTAAAGAGGAAACCAGAGATGGAAAAACATTTTGTAGACTTCATGCAAAATATATTTGATAGAGATCATGCAGAACCTGCACCACCACTAAAGGAAGGAGAAGAATGCTGGTACCTTCCATCCTTTGGCGTGTATCACCCTCGCAAGCCTAATCAAATCAGAGTGGTGTTTGATTCCAGCGCTCAGCATGAAGGCGTTTCTCTAAACAACCTGCTCCTCACTGGGCCTAACCTAAACAACAACCTCATAGGAGTACTCATCCGCTTCAGACAAGAACCTGTTGCAGTAATGGCTGACATCCAGCAAATGTTCCACTGCTTCATTGTCAAGGAAGACAACAGGAACTACCTCAGGTTTCTATGGCACAAAGACAATGATGTCAACAACAAGGTCACAGATTACCGGATGAAGGTACATGTCTTCGGCAACAGCCCCTCTCCTGCTGTAGCAATCTATGGATTGAGAAGGACAGCCCAGGAAGGTGAGAAGGGGTATGGATCTGATGCTCGTCAATTTGTTGAGAAGAACTTCTATGTAGACGATGGACTTAAATCCTTACCCACAAGTGAAGAGGCAATCGATCTCCTCACCAGAACGCAGGCAATGCTGTCTGTAGCAAATCTCAGACTTCACAAGATTATCTCTAACAGCCAGAAGGTAATGAAAGCGTTCCCCTCTGAAGATCATGCAACCAACTTGAAAGACCTCGATCTTGGTTCTGATGTTCCTCCTATACAACGAAGCCTAGGTTTGCTGTGGGACATTAAGCAAGACACATTCACCTTCCAAGTGTCAGCCAGTGACAAACCTTTTACCAAGCGAGGAGTTTTATCTGTTGTGAACAGCATCTATGATCCTCTTGGCTTCATAGCCCCCGTCACCATTCAAGGCAAGAAATTGCTGAGACAGTTTACCACCGAGAACATAGACTGGGATACTTCTCTGCCTATTGAGAAACAACAAAGGTGGAAGATATGGAAGGAGTCTCTGAAAATATTAGAACAACTCCAAGTCTCACGTTGTTACGTTCCCAGCTCTCTTTCAGCTGCCATCAGAAGAGAAATACACATTTTCTCTGATGCGTCTATCGAAGCCATAGCTGCAGTAGCCTATCTGAGAATCCCAGGAACCAACAAGCCTCACTGTGGATTTGTCCTGGGTAAGGCCAAACTAACCCCAAAACCTGCACACTCTGTGCCAAGACTTGAGCTTTGTGCAGCTGTGCTAGCAGTAGAGATTGCTGAAGTTATTAAAAACGAAATGGACATTGCAATTGATTCATTTGCTTTCTACACAGATAGTAAAGTTGTGCTTGGTTATATATACAACCAAACAAAACAATTCTATGTATATGTCAGCAACAGAGTAGAACGCATTAGAAGTTTTTCTACTCCTGGGCAGTGGCAGTACATCTCCACTGACCTTAACCCAGCTGATCGTGGAACAAGACCTGAACCGGCAGCAGGCCTATGTGACATGTGGTTGTCACCTCCAAGATTCTTGTATGAGGATCCCTGTTTAATTCCTACCAACACCACCTATGAGATGGTGGATCCCGAGTCTGACAAGGAAATCAGGCCTACAAATACCACGCTCTTCACTTCTGTAATTCCAAAATTGAAGCTGAAGTCACATCGCTTTGAGCGCTTCTCAAATTGGTCATCTATTGTGCGAGCTGTTGCTCACCTAATTCATATCGCTCACTGCTTTGCTAAGGACACATCAGAGTGTCATGGCTGGCATATCTGTAAAGAACACCCTACTGTCGCAGACATCGAACATGCTGAAGAAGTCATTACCCGTTGTGTGCAACAAGAAGTATACAGTCAGGAGATTGACAATATTACAAAGGGTATCAATCTTTCCAAGAGCAGTGCACTCTTTGAACTGAATCCAGTGCTTGATCATCACAAATTGCTGAGAGTGGGCGGCCGTATAGTGAGATCTGATCTAAGTAGCAAGGAACAAAATCCTGTCATTATACCAGGTCGGCATCATATTGCTACACTATTGGTCCGACACCATCATGAAAGAGTGCAGCACCAAGGCAGACAGTTTACGGAAGGTGCCATCAGGTCAGCCGGCTTGTGGATCGTAGGGATGAAGAGATGCATCTCTTCCGTGCTCCATAAATGTGTCAAGTGTCATAAGTTAAGAGGAAGACACCATCAACAACAAATGGCAAATCTCCCAGCAGACCGACTAAGTACGGAACCGCCCTTTACTTATGTTGGGGTGGATGTCTTTGGCCCATGGTCAGTTGTTACACGAAGGACCCGTGGTGGAGTCGCAAACAGCAAACGGTGGGCTGTGCTGTTTACATGTCTCAGCATCCGAGCAGTACACATCGAAGTCATTGAGTCTATGGATTCTTCTTGCTTCATCAATGCCCTCCGAAGATTCTTCTCTATCCGAGGACCCGTCAAGCAACTGAGGTCTGACTGCGGCACTAACTTCGTGGGAGCCAGCAAAGAACTGCAGTTAGACAATTTCTTGTCTAACAATGGGTGCACATGGGTGTTTAACCCTCCACATTCGTCTCACATGGGAGGATCATGGGAACGCATGATTGGAATTGCACGCAAAATCCTTGACTCCATGTTGCTGGATCACAAGTCTTTGCTTACTCATGAGATCTTGGTCACCTTTCTTGCAGAGGTGTCCGCCATAATCAATGCAAGGCCACTAGTCCCAGTATCCTCGGACCCTGATTCCCCAGTTATTCTTACCCCAGCTACGCTTCTTACCCAGAAGATCGGGACTGCTGCAATCCCTCCGGGAATCTTTGACCACAGCGACATTTACCGACGCCAATGGAAACAGGTACAATACCTGTCCAACGTGTTCTGGCACCGCTGGAAGACAGAGTATTTGCACATACTTCAAAGCCGTCACAAATGGCAGACGTCGAGACCTAACCTCCAGGAAGGTGACCTTGTTCTTCTAAAGGATAAGGAAGCCCATCGCAATGAATGGCCAATGGGTCTTGTTACCAAGGTTATGCCTAGTGATGATGGAAAGACTCGAAAGGTAGAGGTCAAGGTGACCAAAGGAGGCTCAGTGCGAGTTTTCTTCCGCTCAATCACTGAACTAGTGCTTCTTCTTCCAAAGAAAGAAGGCACATAAAGGACACAGCCCCCAGCTGGCTGCTAGCTGTGTTATATTTGGAACACCTTACCATTTGGAATATACAGTGGGTTGGTGGAAGTATTGGCAAGTTGCGGCTTCCCCGATCCGAAGATGGGTTTCTTACTTGGAACTTGTACAAGCGGATACCTACTGTTGTGGACTATCGGCAACAGACTTGGACTATAACTATTGTCATTGTTTGCATGTTCCTTTTGTCTTTCAGGTTCCAGGATCCACTACTGGACATTATTCAAGGACATTCTTTCAAGTTTGATTTTATTGTGAAATCTAAAGATTTCAGACGGGGAGTGTCATGTCCCTCGACTTAGGTTTCTATTCACTGTCATGTTATGTTATATGCTCCTATTGCAGTTGCTTTGCTTTATTTAGTTTGTCCCTGCTATCTCCCTGTAGCTAGGCTCTGAGGTAATAGCTCCTCCCTTCTTTCTGTGCCTAGTTGTCTTTCCTCATGGTTCCCATACTGTGTAGTCATCTCCTGCTCAACTCTGGCAAAATATCATCTTTTCACCTGCTGGTTTGTGTACATTACAAGTATTTCAGCCTGAAAATAAACTTCTCTGGAAACTTCCCACGTGCCTCTTCAGCTGAGTTGACGCTATCTGACAGTGTCTTGGTGTAAGTACCGGTTCAATACAGACATATACAGTGAGATTGTCTCAAGGGCCCTACAACTTACAGCCTGGTCATGGAGTCAGAATACTTACGGTTCAAGAATTAGCCTCAGAAACAGTGGGAAACAGTGCTTCTATACTAATTGGCAGGCGCTTAAACAAATGCCGCCAAGATCGAGCGTCTATGACTTACGGTTCAAGAATTAGCCTCAGAAACAGTGGTTCTGAACATGCTGCCAATAACTCGCCTGGGAAACATCCAGAGAAGTCCAAGATAGTGTTTTTTAGACTGGCTGCCACGAGCTGAAACGAATGCAGCCAAGAGCGAGCGTCTGTGACTTACGGTTCAAGAGTTATTCACAGAAACATGGTTCTGAACTTTGCTGCCAGCCGCGAAAGCGAAAATAACCAAGATCGAGCGTCTAGGATTTACTTGTCAATAGCTCGCCTGGGAAACATCCAGAGAAGTCAAAGACAGTGCTTCTATACTAATTGCCAGGCGCTGAGACGAATGCCGCCAAGATCGAGCGTCTAAGACTTACGGTTCAATAATTAGCCTCAGAAACAGTGGTTCTGAACATGCTGCCAATAGCTCGCCTGGGAAACATCAAGAGAAGTCCAAGATAGTGTTTTTTAGACTGGCTGCCACGAGCTGAAACGAATGCAGCCAAGAGCGAGCGTCTGTGACTTACGGTTCAAGAGTTATTCACAGAAACATGGTTCTGAACTTTGCTGCCAGCCGCGAAAGCGAAAATAACCAAGATCGAGCGTCTAGGATTTACTTGTCAATAGCTCGCCTGGGAAACATCCAGAGAAGTCAAAGACAGTGCTTCTATACTAATTGCCAGGCGCTGAGACGAATGCCGCCAAGATCTAGCGTCTATGACTTACGGTTCAAGAATTAGCCTCAGAAACAGTGGGAAACAGTGCTTCTATACTAATTGCCAGGCGCTGAGACGAATGCCGCCAAGATCGAGCGTCTATGACTTACGGTTCAAGAATTAGCCTCAGAAACAGTCGTTCTGAACATGCTGCCAATAGCTCGCCTGGGAAACATCCAGAGAAGTCCAAGATAGTGTTTATTAGACTGGCTGCCACGAGCTGAAACGAATGCAGCCAAGAGCGAGCGTCTGTGACTTACGGTTCAAGAGTTATTCACAGAAACATGGTTCTGAACTTTGCTGCCAGCCGCGAAAGCGAAAATAACCAAGATCGAGCGTCTAGGATTTACTTGTCAATAGCTCGCCTGGGAAACATCCAGAGAAGTCAAAGACAGTGCTTCTATACTAATTGCCAGGCGCTGAGACGAATGCCGCCAAGATCTAGCGTCTATGACTTACGGTTCAAGAATTAGCCTCAGAAACAGTGGGAAACAGTGCTTCTATACTAATTGCCAGGCGCTGAGACGAATGCCGCCAAGATCGAGCGTCTATGACTTACGGTTCAAGAATTAGCCTCAGAAACAGTGGTTCTGAACATGCTGCCAATAGCTTGCCTGGGAAACATCCAGAGAAGTCCAAGATTGTGTTTTTTAGACTGGCTGCCACGAGCTGAAACGAATGCAGCCAAGAGCGAGCGTCTGTGACTTACGGTTCAAAAGTTATTCACAGAAACATGGTTCTGAACTTTGCTGCCAGCCGCGAAAGCGAAAATAACCAAGATCGAGCGTCTAGGATTTACTTGTCAAAAGCTCGCCTGGGAAACATCCAGAGAAGTCAAAGACGGTGCTTCTATACTAATTGCCAGGCGCTGAGACGAATGCCGCCAAGATCTAGCGTCTATGACTTACGGTTCAAGAATTAGCCTCGGAAACAGTGCTTCTATACTAATTGCCAGGCGCTGAGACGAATGCCGCCAAGATCGAGCGTCTATGACACGGTTTAAGAATTAGCCTCAGAAACAGTGGTTCTGAACATGCTGCCAATAGCTCGCCTGGGAAACATCCAGAGAAGTCAAAGATAGTGTTTTTTAGACTGGCTGCCACGAGCTGAAACGAATGCAGCCAAGAGCGAGCGTCTGTGACTTACGGTTCAAAAGTTATTCACAGAAACATGGTTCTGAACTTTGCTGCCAGCCGCGAAAGCGAAAATAACCAAGATCGAGCGTCTAGGATTTACTTGTCAATAGCTCGCCTGGGAAACATCCAGAGAAGTCAAAGACAGTGCTTCTATACTAATTGCCAGGTGCTGAGACGAATGCCGCCAAGATTGAGCGTCTATGACTTACGGTTCAAGAATTAGCCTCAGAAACAGTGGGAAACAGTGCTTCTATACTAATTGCCAGGCGCTGAAACGAATGCCGCCAAGATCGAGCGTCTATGACTTACGGTTCAAGAATTAGCCTCAGAAACAGTGGTTCTGAACATGCTGCCAATAGCTCGCCTGGGAAACATCCAGAGAAGTCCAAGATTGTGTTTTTTAGACTGGCTGCCACGAGCTGAAACGAATGCAGCCAAGAGCGAGCGTCTGTGACTTACGGTTCAAAAGTTATTCACAGAAACATGGTTCTGAACTTTGCTGCCAGCCGCGAAAGCGAAAATAACCAAGATCGAGCGTCTAGGATTTACTTGTCAATAGCTCGCCTGGGAAACATCCATAGAAGTCAAATACAGTGCTTCTATACTAATTGCCAGGCGCTGAGACGAATGCCGCCAAGATCTAGCGTCTATGACTTACGGTTCAAGAATTAGCCTCAGAAACAGTGGGAAACAGTGCTTCTATACTAATTGGCAGGCGCTTAAACAAATGCCGCCAAGATCGAGCGTCTATGACTTACGGTTCAAGAATTAGCCTCAGAAACAGTGGTTCTGAACATGCTGCCAATAACTCGCCTGGGAAACATCCAGAGAAGTCCAAGATAGTGTTTTTTAGACTGGCTGCCACGAGCTGAAACGAATGCAGCCAAGAGCGAGCGTCTGTGACTTACGGTTCAAGAGTTATTCACAGAAACATGGTTCTGAACTTTGCTGCCAGCCGCGAAAGCGAAAATAACCAAGATCGAGCGTCTAGGATTTACTTGTCAATAGCTCGCCTGGGAAACATCCAGAGAAGTCAAAGACAGTGCTTCTATACTAATTGCCAGGCGCTGAGACGAATGCCGCCAAGATCGAGCGTCTAAGACTTACGGTTCAATAATTAGCCTCAGAAACAGTGGTTCTGAACATGCTGCCAATAGCTCGCCTGGGAAACATCAAGAGAAGTCCAAGATAGTGTTTTTTAGACTGGCTGCCACGAGCTGAAACGAATGCAGCCAAGAGCGAGCGTCTGTGACTTACGGTTCAAGAGTTATTCACAGAAACATGGTTCTGAACTTTGCTGCCAGCCGCGAAAGCGAAAATAACCAAGATCGAGCGTCTAGGATTTACTTGTCAATAGCTCGCCTGGGAAACATCCAGAGAAGTCAAAGACAGTGCTTCTATACTAATTGCCAGGCGCTGAGACGAATGCCGCCAAGATCTAGCGTCTATGACTTACGGTTCAAGAATTAGCCTCAGAAACAGTGGGAAACAGTGCTTCTATACTAATTGCCAGGCGCTGAGACGAATGCCGCCAAGATCGAGCGTCTATGACTTACGGTTCAAGAATTAGCCTCAGAAACAGTCGTTCTGAACATGCTGCCAATAGCTCGCCTGGGAAACATCCAGAGAAGTCCAAGATAGTGTTTATTAGACTGGCTGCCACGAGCTGAAACGAATGCAGCCAAGAGCGAGCGTCTGTGACTTACGGTTCAAGAGTTATTCACAGAAACATGGTTCTGAACTTTGCTGCCAGCCGCGAAAGCGAAAATAACCAAGATCGAGCGTCTAGGATTTACTTGTCAATAGCTCGCCTGGGAAACATCCAGAGAAGTCAAAGACAGTGCTTCTATACTAATTGCCAGGCGCTGAGACGAATGCCGCCAAGATCTAGCGTCTATGACTTACGGTTCAAGAATTAGCCTCAGAAACAGTGGGAAACAGTGCTTCTATACTAATTGCCAGGCGCTGAGACGAATGCCGCCAAGATCGAGCGTCTATGACTTACGGTTCAAGAATTAGCCTCAGAAACAGTGGTTCTGAACATGCTGCCAATAGCTTGCCTGGGAAACATCCAGAGAAGTCCAAGATTGTGTTTTTTAGACTGGCTGCCACGAGCTGAAACGAATGCAGCCAAGAGCGAGCGTCTGTGACTTACGGTTCAAAAGTTATTCACAGAAACATGGTTCTGAACTTTGCTGCCAGCCGCGAAAGCGAAAATAACCAAGATCGAGCGTCTAGGATTTACTTGTCAAAAGCTCGCCTGGGAAACATCCAGAGAAGTCAAAGACGGTGCTTCTATACTAATTGCCAGGCGCTGAGACGAATGCCGCCAAGATCTAGCGTCTATGACTTACGGTTCAAGAATTAGCCTCGGAAACAGTGCTTCTATACTAATTGCCAGGCGCTGAGACGAATGCCGCCAAGATCGAGCGTCTATGACACGGTTTAAGAATTAGCCTCAGAAACAGTGGTTCTGAACATGCTGCCAATAGCTCGCCTGGGAAACATCCAGAGAAGTCCAAGATAGTGTTTATTAGACTGGCTGCCACGAGCTGAAACGAATGCAGCCAAGAGCGAGCGTCTGTGACTTACGGTTCAAGAGTTATTCACAGAAACATGGTTCTGAACTTTGCTGCCAGCCGCGAAAGCGAAAATAACCAAGATCGAGCGTCTAGGATTTACTTGTCAATAGCTCGCCTGGGAAACATCCAGAGAAGTCAAAGACAGTGCTTCTATACTAATTGCCAGGCGCTGAGACGAATGCCGCCAAGATCTAGCGTCTATGACTTACGGTTCAAGAATTAGCCTCAGAAACAGTGGGAAACAGTGCTTCTATACTAATTGCCAGGCGCTGAGACGAATGCCGCCAAGATCGAGCGTCTATGACTTACGGTTCAAGAATTAGCCTCAGAAACAGTGGTTCTGAACATGCTGCCAATAGCTTGCCTGGGAAACATCCAGAGAAGTCCAAGATTGTGTTTTTTAGACTGGCTGCCACGAGCTGAAACGAATGCAGCCAAGAGCGAGCGTCTGTGACTTACGGTTCAAAAGTTATTCACAGAAACATGGTTCTGAACTTTGCTGCCAGCCGCGAAAGCGAAAATAACCAAGATCGAGCGTCTAGGATTTACTTGTCAAAAGCTCGCCTGGGAAACATCCAGAGAAGTCAAAGACGGTGCTTCTATACTAATTGCCAGGCGCTGAGACGAATGCCGCCAAGATCTAGCGTCTATGACTTACGGTTCAAGAATTAGCCTCGGAAACAGTGCTTCTATACTAATTGCCAGGCGCTGAGACGAATGCCGCCAAGATCGAGCGTCTATGACACGGTTTAAGAATTAGCCTCAGAAACAGTGGTTCTGAACATGCTGCCAATAGCTCGCCTGGGAAACATCCAGAGAAGTCAAAGATAGTGTTTTTTAGACTGGCTGCCACGAGCTGAAACGAATGCAGCCAAGAGCGAGCGTCTGTGACTTACGGTTCAAAAGTTATTCACAGAAACATGGTTCTGAACTTTGCTGCCAGCCGCGAAAGCGAAAATAACCAAGATCGAGCGTCTAGGATTTACTTGTCAATAGCTCGCCTGGGAAACATCCAGAGAAGTCAAAGACAGTGCTTCTATACTAATTGCCAGGTGCTGAGACGAATGCCGCCAAGATTGAGCGTCTATGACTTACGGTTCAAGAATTAGCCTCAGAAACAGTGGGAAACAGTGCTTCTATACTAATTGCCAGGCGCTGAAACGAATGCCGCCAAGATCGAGCGTCTATGACTTACGGTTCAAGAATTAGCCTCAGAAACAGTGGTTCTGAACATGCTGCCAATAGCTCGCCTGGGAAACATCCAGAGAAGTCCAAGATTGTGTTTTTTAGACTGGCTGCCACGAGCTGAAACGAATGCAGCCAAGAGCGAGCGTCTGTGACTTACGGTTCAAAAGTTATTCACAGAAACATGGTTCTGAACTTTGCTGCCAGCCGCGAAAGCGAAAATAACCAAGATCGAGCGTCTAGGATTTACTTGTCAATAGCTCGCCTGGGAAACATCCATAGAAGTCAAATACAGTGCTTCTATACTAATTGCCAGGCGCTGAGACGAATGCCGCCAAGATCTAGCGTCTATGACTTACGGTTCAAGAATTAGCCTCAGAAACAGTGGGAAACAGTGCTTCTATACTAATTGGCAGGCGCTTAAACAAATGCCGCCAAGATCGAGCGTCTATGACTTACGGTTCAAGAATTAGCCTCAGAAACAGTGGTTCTGAACATGCTGCCAATAACTCGCCTGGGAAACATCCAGAGAAGTCCAAGATAGTGTTTTTTAGACTGGCTGCCACGAGCTGAAACGAATGCAGCCAAGAGCGAGCGTCTGTGACTTACGGTTCAAGAGTTATTCACAGAAACATGGTTCTGAACTTTGCTGCCAGCCGCGAAAGCGAAAATAACCAAGATCGAGCGTCTAGGATTTACTTGTCAATAGCTCGCCTGGGAAACATCCAGAGAAGTCAAAGACAGTGCTTCTATACTAATTGCCAGGCGCTGAGACGAATGCCGCCAAGATCGAGCGTCTAAGACTTACGGTTCAATAATTAGCCTCAGAAACAGTGGTTCTGAACATGCTGCCAATAGCTCGCCTGGGAAACATCAAGAGAAGTCCAAGATAGTGTTTTTTAGACTGGCTGCCACGAGCTGAAACGAATGCAGCCAAGAGCGAGCGTCTGTGACTTACGGTTCAAGAGTTATTCACAGAAACATGGTTCTGAACTTTGCTGCCAGCCGCGAAAGCGAAAATAACCAAGATCGAGCGTCTAGGATTTACTTGTCAATAGCTCGCCTGGGAAACATCCAGAGAAGTCAAAGACAGTGCTTCTATACTAATTGCCAGGCGCTGAGACGAATGCCGCCAAGATCTAGCGTCTATGACTTACGGTTCAAGAATTAGCCTCAGAAACAGTGGGAAACAGTGCTTCTATACTAATTGCCAGGCGCTGAGACGAATGCCGCCAAGAGCGAGCGTCTATGACTTACGGTTCAAGAATTAGCCTCAGAAACAGTGGTTCTGAACATGCTGCCAATAGCTCGCCTGGGAAACATCCAGAGAAGTCCAAGATTGTGTTTTTTAGACTGGCTGCCACGAGCTGAAACGAATGCAGCCAAGAGCGAGCGTCTGTGACTTACGGTTCAAGAGTTATTCACAGAAACATGGTTCTGAACTTTGCTGCCAGCCGCGAAAGCGAAAATAACCAAGATCGAGCGTCTAGGATTTACTTGTCAATAGCTCGCCTGGGAAACATCCAGAGAAGTCAAAGACAGTGCTTCTATACTAATTGCCAGGCGCTGAGACGAATGCCGCCAAGATCTAGCGTCTATGACTTACGGTTCAAGAATTAGCCTCAGAAACAGTGGGAAACAGTGCTTCTATACTAATTGCCAGGCGCTGAGACGAATGCCGCCAAGATCGAGCGTCTATGACTTACGGTTCAAGAATTAGCCTCAGAAACAGTCGTTCTGAACATGCTGCCAATAGCTCGCCTGGGAAACATCCAGAGAAGTCCAAGATAGTGTTTTTTAGACTTGCTGCCACGAGCTGAAACGAATGCAGCCAAGAGCGAGCGTCTGTGACTTACGGTTCAAGAGTTATTCACAGAAACATGGTTCTGAACTTTGCTGCCAGCCGCGAAAGCGAAAATAACCAAGATCGAGCGTCTAGGATTTACTTGTCAATAGCTCGCCTGGGAAACATCCAGAGAAGTCAAAGACAGGGCTTCTATACTAATTGCCAGGCGCTGAGACGAATGCCGCCAAGATCTAGCGTCTATGACTTACGGTTCAAGAATTAGCCTCAGAAACAGTGGGAAACAGTGCTTCTATACTAATTGCCAGGCGCTGAGACGAATGCCGCCAAGATCGAGCGTCTATGACTTACGCTTCAAGAATTAGCCTCAGAAACAGTGGTTCTGAACATGCTGCCAATAACTCGCCTGGGAAACATCCAGAGAAGTCCAAGATAGTGTTTTTTAGACTGGCTGCCACGAGCTGAAACGAATGCAGCCAAGAGCGAGCGTCTGTGACTTACGGTTCAAGAGTTATTCACAGAAACATGGTTCTGAACTTTGCTGCCAGCCGCGAAAGCGAAAATAACCAAGATCGAGCGTCTAGGATTTACTTGTCAATAGCTCGCCTGGGAAACATCCAGAGAAGTCAAAGACAGTGCTTCTATACTAATTGCCAGGCGCTGAGACGAATGCCGCCAAGATCGAGCGTCTAAGACTTACGGTTCAATAATTAGCCTCAGAAACAGTGGTTCTGAACATGCTGCCAATAGCTCGCCTGGGAAACATCCAGATAAGTCAAAGATAGTGTTTTTTAGACTGGCTGCCACGAGCTGAAACGAATGCAGCCAAGAGCGAGCGTCTGTGACTTACGGTTCAAAAGTTATTCACAGAAACATGGTTCTGAACTTTGCTGCCAGCCGCGAAAGCGAAAATAACCAAGATCGAGCGTCTAGGATTTACTTGTCAATAGCTCGCCTGGGAAACATCCAGAGAAGTCAAAGACAGTGCTTCTATACTAATTGCCAGGTGCTGAGACGAATGCCGCCAAGATTGAGCGTCTATGACTTAAGGTTCAAGAATTAGCCTCAGAAACAGTGGGAAACAGTGCTTCTATACTAATTGCCAGGCGCTGAGACGAATGCCGCCAAGATCGAGCGTCTATGACTTACGGTTCAAGAATTAGCCTCAGAAACAGTGGTTCTGAACATGCTGCCAATAGCTCGCCTGGGAAACATCCAGAGAAGTCCAAGATTGTGTTTTTTAGACTGGCTGCCACGAGCTGAAACGAATGCAGCCAAGAGCGAGCGTCTGTGACTTACGGTTCAAAAGTTATTCACAGAAACATGGTTCTGAACTTTGCTGCCAGCCGCGAAAGCGAAAATAACCAAGATCGAGCGTCTAGGATTTACTTGTCAATAGCTCGCCTGGGAAACATCCATAGAAGTCAAATACAGTGCTTCTATACTAATTGCCAGGCGCTGAGACGAATGCCGCCAAGATCTAGCGTCTATGACTTACGGTTCAAGAATTAGCCTCAGAAACAGTGGGAAATAGTGCTTCTATACTAATTGCCAGGCGCTGAGACGAATGCCGCCAAGATCGAGCGTCTATGACTTACGGTTCAAGAATTAGCCTCAGAAACAGTGGTTCTGAACATGCTGCCAATAGCTCGCCTGGGAAACATCCAGAGAAGTCCAAGATTGTGTTTTTTAGACTGGCTGCCACGAGCTGAAACGAATGCAGCCAAGAGCGAGCGTCTGTGACTTACGGTTCAAAAGTTATTCACAGAAACATGGTTCTGAACTTTGCTGCCAGCCGCGAAAGCGAAAATAACCAAGATCGAGCGTCTAGGATTTACTTGTCAATAGCTCGCCTGGGAAACATCCATAGAAGTCAAATACAGTGCTTCTACACTAATTGCCAGGCGCTGAGACGAATGCCGCCAAGATCTAGCGTCTATGACTTACGGTTCAAGAATTAGCCTCAGAAACAGTGGGAAACAGTGCTTCTATACTAATTGGCAGGCGCTTAAACAAATGCCGCCAAGATCTAGCGTCTATGACTTACGGTTCAAGAATTAGCCTCAGAAACAGTGGTTCTGAACATGCTGCCAATAACTCGCCTGGGAAACATCCAGAGAAGTCCAAGATAGTGTTTTTTAGACTGGCTGCCACGAGCTGAAACGAATGCAGCCAAGAGCGAGCGTCTGTGACTTACGGTTCAAAAGTTATTCACAGAAACATGGTTCTGAACTTTGCTGCCAGCCGCGAAAGCGAAAATAACCAAGATCGAGCGTCTAGGATTTACTTGTCAATAGCTCGCCTGGGAAACATCCAGAGAAGTCAAAGACAGTGCTTCTATACTAATTGCCAGGTGCTGAGACGAATGCCGCCAAGATTGAGCGTCTATGACTTACGGTTCAAGAATTAGCCTCAGAAACAGTGGGAAACAGTGCTTCTATACTAATTGCCAGGCGCTGAGACGAATGCCGCCAAGATCGAGCGTCTATGACTTACGGTTCAAGAATTAGCCTCAGAAACAGTGGTTCTGAACATGCTGCCAATAGCTCGCCTGGGAAACATCCAGAGAAGTCCAAGATAGTGTTTTTTAGACTGGCTGCCACGAGCTGAAACGAATGCAGCCAAGAGCGAGCGTCTGTGACTTACGGTTCAAAAGTTATTCACAGAAACATGGTTCTGAACTTTGCTGCCAGCCGCGAAAGCGAAAATAACCAAGATCGAGCGTCTAGGATTTACTTGTCAATAGCTCGCCTGGGAAACATCCAGAGAAGTCAAAGACAGTGCTTCTATACTAATTGCCAGGTGCTGAGACGAATGCCGCCAAGATTGAGCGTCTATGACTTACGGTTCAAGAATTAGCCTCAGAAACAGTGGTTCTGAACATGCTGCCAATAGCTCGCCTGGGAAACATCCAGAGAAGTCCAAGATTGTGTTTTTTAGACTGGCTGCCACGAGCTGAAACGAATGCAGCCAAGAGCGAGCGTCTGTGACTTACGGTTCAAAAGTTATTCACAGAAACATGGTTCTGAACTTTGCTGCCAGCCGCGAAAGCGAAAATAACCAAGATCGAGCGTCTAGGATTTACTTGTCAATAGCTCGCCTGGGAAACATCCATAGAAGTCAAATACAGTGCTTCTACACTAATTGCCAGGCGCTGAGACGAATGCCGCCAAGATCTAGCGTCTATGACTTACGGTTCAAGAATTAGCCTCAGAAACAGTGGGAAACAGTGCTTCTATACTAATTGGCAGGCGCTTAAACAAATGCCGCCAAGATCTAGCGTCTATGACTTACGGTTCAAGAATTAGCCTCAGAAACAGTGGTTCTGAACATGCTGCCAATAACTCGCCTGGGAAACATCCAGAGAAGTCCAAGATAGTGTTTTTTAGACTGGCTGCCACGAGCTGAAACGAATGCAGCCAAGAGCGAGCGTCTGTGACTTACGGTTCAAAAGTTATTCACAGAAACATGGTTCTGAACTTTGCTGCCAGCCGCGAAAGCGAAAATAACCAAGATCGAGCGTCTAGGATTTACTTGTCAATAGCTCGCCTGGGAAACATCCAGAGAAGTCAAAGACAGTGCTTCTATACTAATTGCCAGGTGCTGAGACGAATGCCGCCAAGATTGAGCGTCTATGACTTACGGTTCAAGAATTAGCCTCAGAAACAGTGGGAAACAGTGCTTCTATACTAATTGCCAGGCGCTGAGACGAATGCCGCCAAGATCGAGCGTCTATGACTTACGGTTCAAGAATTAGCCTCAGAAACAGTGGTTCTGAACATGCTGCCAATAGCTCGCCTGGGAAACATCCAGAGAAGTCCAAGATTGTGTTTTTTAGACTGGCTGCCACGAGCTGAAACGAATGCAGCCAAGAGCGAGCGTCTGTGACTTACGGTTCAAAAGTTATTCACAGAAACATGGTTCTGAACTTTGCTGCCAGCCGCGAAAGCGAAAATAACCAAGATCGAGCGTCTAGGATTTACTTGTCAATAGCTCGCCTGGGAAACATCCATAGAAGTCAAATACAGTGCTTCTATACTAATTGCCAGGCGCTGAGACGAATGCCGCCAAGATCTAGCGTCTATGACTTACGGTTCAAGAATTAGCCTCAGAAACAGTGGGAAATAGTGCTTCTATACTAATTGCCAGGCGCTGAGACGAATGCCGCCAAGATCGAGCGTCTATGACTTACGGTTCAAGAATTAGCCTCAGAAACAGTGGTTCTGAACATGCTGCCAATAGCTCGCCTGGGAAACATCCAGAGAAGTCCAAGATTGTGTTTTTTAGACTGGCTGCCACGAGCTGAAACGAATGCAGCCAAGAGCGAGCGTCTGTGACTTACGGTTCAAAAGTTATTCACAGAAACATGGTTCTGAACTTTGCTGCCAGCCGCGAAAGCGAAAATAACCAAGATCGAGCGTCTAGGATTTACTTGTCAATAGCTCGCCTGGGAAACATCCATAGAAGTCAAATACAGTGCTTCTACACTAATTGCCAGGCGCTGAGACGAATGCCGCCAAGATCTAGCGTCTATGACTTACGGTTCAAGAATTAGCCTCAGAAACAGTGGGAAACAGTGCTTCTATACTAATTGGCAGGCGCTTAAACAAATGCCGCCAAGATCTAGCGTCTATGACTTACGGTTCAAGAATTAGCCTCAGAAACAGTGGTTCTGAACATGCTGCCAATAACTCGCCTGGGAAACATCCAGAGAAGTCCAAGATAGTGTTTTTTAGACTGGCTGCCACGAGCTGAAACGAATGCAGCCAAGAGCGAGCGTCTGTGACTTACGGTTCAAGAGTTATTCACAGAAACATGGTTCTGAACTTTGCTGCCAGCCGCGAAAGCGAAAATAACCAAGATCGAGCGTCTAGGATTTACTTGTCAATAGCTCGCCTGGGAAACATCCAGAGAAGTCAAAGACAGTGCTTCTATACTAATTGCCAGGCGCTGAGACGAATGCCGCCAAGATCGAGCGTCTAAGACTTACGGTTCAATAATTAGCCTCAGAAACAGTGGTTCTGAACATGCTGCCAATAGCTCGCCTGGGAAACATCCAAGAGAAGTCAAAGATAGTGTTTTTTAGACTGGCTGCCACGAGCTGAAACGAATGCAGCCAAGAGCGAGCGTCTGTGACTTACGGTTCAAAAGTTATTCACAGAAACATGGTTCTGAACTTTGCTGCCAGCCGCGAAAGCGAAAATAACCAAGATCGAGCGTCTAGGATTTACTTGTCAATAGCTCGCCTGGGAAACATCCAGAGAAGTCAAAGACAGTGCTTCTATACTAATTGCCAGGTGCTGAGACGAATGCCGCCAAGATTGAGCGTCTATGACTTACGGTTCAAGAATTAGCCTCAGAAACAGTGGGAAACAGTGCTTCCATACTAATTGCCAGGCGCTGAGACGAATGCCGCCAAGATCGAGCGTCTATGACTTACGGTTCAAGAATTAGCCTCAGAAACAGTCGTTCTGAACATGCTGCCAATAGCTCGCCTGGGAAACATCCAGAGAAGTCCAAGATAGTGTTTTTTAGACTTGCTGCCACGAGCTGAAACGAATGCAGCCAAGAGCGAGCGTCTGTGACTTACGGTTCAAGAGTTATTCACAGAAACATGGTTCTGAACTTTGCTGCCAGCCGCGAAAGCGAAAATAACCAAGATCGAGCGTCTAGGATTTACTTGTCAATAGCTCGCCTGGGAAACATCCAGAGAAGTCAAAGACAGGGCTTCTATACTAATTGCCAGGCGCTGAGACGAATGCCGCCAAGATCTAGCGTCTATGACTTACGGTTCAAGAATTAGCCTCAGAAACAGTGGGAAACAGTGCTTCTATACTAATTGCCAGGCGCTGAGACGAATGCCGCCAAGATCTAGCGTCTATGACTTACGGTTCAAGAATTAGCCTCAGAAACAGTGCTTCTATACTAATTGCCAGGCGCTGAGACGAATGCCGCCAAGATCGAGCGTCTATGACTTACGGTTCAAGAATTAGCCTCAGAAACAGTGGTTCTGAACATGCTGCCAATAGCTCGCCTGGGAAACATCCAGAGAAGTCCAAGATTGTGTTTTTTAGACTGGCTGCCACGAGCTGAAACGAATGCAGCCAAGAGCGAGCGTCTGTGACTTACGGTTCAAAAGTTATTCACAGAAACATGGTTCTGAACTTTGCTGCCAGCCGCGAAAGCGAAAATAACCAAGATCGAGCGTCTAGGATTTACTTGTCAATAGCTCGCCTGGGAAACATCCATAGAAGTCAAATACAGTGCTTCTACACTAATTGCCAGGCGCTGAGACGAATGCCGCCAAGATTGAGCGTCTATGACTTACGGTTCAAGAATTAGCCTCAGAAACAGTGGGAAACAGTGCTTCTATACTAATTGCCAGGCGCTGAGACGAATGCCGCCAAGATCGAGCGTCTATGACTTACGGTTCAAGAATTAGCCTCAGAAACAGTGGTTCTGAACATGCTGCCAATAACTCGCCTGGGAAACATCCAGAGAAGTCCAAGATAGTGTTTTTTAGACTGGCTGCCACGAGCTGAAACGAATGCAGCCAAGAGCGAGCGTCTGTGACTTACGGTTCAAGAGTTATTCACAGAAACATGGTTCTGAACTTTGCTGCCAGCCGCGAAAGCGAAAATAACCAAGATCGAGCGTCTAGGATTTACTTGTCAATAGCTCGCCTGGGAAACATCCAGAGAAGTCAAAGACAGTGCTTCTATACTAATTGCCAGGCGCTGAGACGAATGCCGCCAAGATCGAGCGTCTAAGACTTACGGTTCAATAATTAGCCTCAGAAACAGTGGTTCTGAACATGCTGCCAATAGCTCGCCTGGGAAACATCCAGATAAGTCAAAGATAGTGTTTTTTAGACTGGCTGCCACGAGCTGAAACGAATGCAGCCAAGAGCGAGCGTCTGTGACTTACGGTTCAAAAGTTATTCACAGAAACATGGTTCTGAACTTTGCTGCCAGCCGCGAAAGCGAAAATAACAAAGATCGAGCGTCTAGGATTTACTTGTCAATAGCTCGCCTGGGAAACATCCAGAGAAGTCAAAGACAGTGCTTCTATACTAATTGCCAGGTGCTGAGACGAATGCCGCCAAGATTGAGCGTCTATGACTTACGGTTCAAGAATTAGCCTCAGAAACAGTGGGAAACAGTGCTTCTATACTAATTGTCAGGCGCTGAGACGAATGCCGCCAAGATCGAGCGTCTATGACTTACGGTTCAAGAATTAGCCTCAGAAACAGTGGTTCTGAACATGCTGCCAATAGCTCGCCTGGGAAACATCCAGAGAAGTCCAAGATTGTGTTTTTTAGACTGGCTGCCACGAGCTGAAACGAATGCAGCCAAGAGCGAGCGTCTGTGACTTACGGTTCAAAAGTTATTCACAGAAACATGGTTCTGAACTTTGCTGCCAGCCGCGAAAGCGAAAATAACCAAGATCGAGCGTCTAGGATTTACTTGTCAATAGCTCGCCTGGGAAACATCCATAGAAGTCAAATACAGTGCTTCTATACTAATTGCCAGGCGCTGAGACGAATGCCGCCAAGATCTAGCGTCTATGACTTACGGTTCAAGAATTAGCCTCAGAAACAGTGGGAAATAGTGCTTCTATACTAATTGCCAGGCGCTGAGACGAATGCCGCCAAGATCGAGCGTCTATGACTTACGGTTCAAGAATTAGCCTCAGAAACAGTGGTTCTGAACATGCTGCCAATAGCTCGCCTGGGAAACATCCAGAGAAGTCCAAGATTGTGTTTTTTAGACTGGCTGCCACGAGCTGAAACGAATGCAGCCAAGAGCGAGCGTCTGTGACTTACGGTTCAAAAGTTATTCACAGAAACATGGTTCTGAACTTTGCTGCCAGCCGCGAAAGCGAAAATAACCAAGATCGAGCGTCTAGGATTTACTTGTCAATAGCTCGCCTGGGAAACATCCATAGAAGTCAAATACAGTGCTTCTACACTAATTGCCAGGCGCTGAGACGAATGCCGCCAAGATCTAGCGTCTATGACTTACGGTTCAAGAATTAGCCTCAGAAACAGTGGGAAACAGTGCTTCTATACTAATTGGCAGGCGCTTAAACAAATGCCGCCAAGATCTAGCGTCTATGACTTACGGTTCAAGAATTAGCCTCAGAAACAGTGGTTCTGAACATGCTGCCAATAACTCGCCTGGGAAACATCCAGAGAAGTCCAAGATAGTGTTTTTTAGACTGGCTGCCACGAGCTGAAACGAATGCAGCCAAGAGCGAGCGTCTGTGACTTACGGTTCAAAAGTTATTCACAGAAACATGGTTCTGAACTTTGCTGCCAGCCGCGAAAGCGAAAATAACCAAGATCGAGCGTCTAGGATTTACTTGTCAATAGCTCGCCTGGGAAACATCCAGAGAAGTCAAAGACAGTGCTTCTATACTAATTGCCAGGTGCTGAGACGAATGCCGCCAAGATTGAGCGTCTATGACTTACGGTTCAAGAATTAG